>NC_030439.2:10095342-10135342 GCF_001660625.3 Ictalurus punctatus | reverse complement strand
AATTTGCCATTTACTAGCTTAAAATATTAAAATAATCATGCTCCTCACTATTGGAAAATGAAATTAAACAGTTACTACTTGTAGCAATGCTACTGCAAAAAATCGGATTACTGTCCCAGAGATATTTTAAAGAACAGAAAGAATAGAATATGTTTAATTATGGCTAGTGCCAAAAGATATAAACAAACAAATTTTTGGAAGGTTTGTACTACTTTTTTTGAACAGTTCTGTCTTAGAAGAAGAGAATTTCTCCATTTACTCCAGGAAATGTACAATAATGCTGACAAAGAAAAACATGGAAAAACAGCTAAACTGTGAGCACAAATTATTGCACATTTTACAAAAATGCTGTAAATTATGTTATGTGCGATTATGTTCACAATGGTAATGAATGTAGGAATATCTTTACTTGAAAACTTAATAATGATCTCTAGGTGACATAAGTGTGATCTGAGTCACTTCCCGTGAGTCTATCCATTATCTGCTTATCCTTCCTCTGTTTTTACACCTTTAGGAGCTAATATCAGATAGCCTGCTGACTGAGATGAAATGTGCTTTAATTAAATTCTTCACTTGAGGAGATGTGAGAGTAGTAAAGTGACAGGTTGGGGTGATGAGAATGTCAGGGATCTGTACTTGCAAAGATGTTTGTTATTAATAGTCTGGATTTGCTCCAAGTTATCCATAAATATTCAACAAAAAATGATCTAGATAAAAAAATTAATTCTGACAAAAAATACCCACTGAAAGTATGTGAAAATGGAATGTTTTCTGTAAGATTAATACACGCATTTATTCGTTGTTTTTTTTTCATTCATTTTCCTTCTTCTTTTTCCTGGTGTGGGTCGCAGTGGCAGCAGGCTGAGAAGGTCAGCCCAGACTCATCTACATTTATACTACACCATTATAGTCATAATGAGTCGGGTTCCTCTCGAGGTTTCTTCCTCTTAAAACATCTTAGGGAGTTTTTCCTTGCCACCGTCGCCACTCAG
Source organism: Ictalurus punctatus (assembly GCF_001660625.3). NCBI lineage: Eukaryota > Metazoa > Chordata > Actinopteri > Siluriformes > Ictaluridae > Ictalurus > Ictalurus punctatus. Next base: position 10,134,350 of record NC_030439.2, on the reverse strand, counting down.
TGGCTTGCTCAGTTGGGATAAATTCACACCTTTAATATCTGTATACCGTGTTGATATTTCTGTAAAGCTGCTTTGAGACAATGTCTATTGTAAAAAGCGCTATACAAATAAAATTGAATTGAATTGAATTTGTTACACCAATACCAACTTCCATGCTGATGAATGGTGAGCAGTGAAACTTAGCAAAGTTTTTGTCATGCAGTAGTATTTTCTGAAGCATGATAATAGCTTGTGCCACCTTATTTATTGCCTGGCAGGTCAATAGTTTGTTAGGCATCTGGAAGCAGCAATTTTCTCTGTTAATAAATTTCATAGCTTATAGTTTCTATTTACATAGTATGAGAATGTGATAAAAGCTCTAATTAAATTAAGGCTATGTAGTTTAGATGTTAAAGCTTTGCAGGCAGTACAGAGTACAGGTCTGAGTCACTGCGCCAGCACCTCCAAAGCTTCATTAACATTTATGATTGAGCTTGATATCTTTCTACTGCACTTTAAAGCCTGAGGAAAACATAAATGCTTGTAAGCTAAATATACATTCACAGCTAATATACCATCATGTTAAGGTCACAGTTTGCCAGCATGCAATTAAATCCATGTATTCATCTGTTTGTAGAATAATTCTTCAAAAGGTTGAGGGGGAAAAAAATCATTCAAGCCACAGAAAAATTATAACATTCAAAAACAAATATGTTAGCAATAGGTAGCACTTTGTAATAATGATCCTGTTTCAGTGTTAGGTAGTTTGTAGTGAATGACATCCAAAATTAGACTCCTTATATCAAAACTTCACCCTTTTTGAAATTCTTTCAAAGTTCATCCATATAAGGTTGTTTCTCTGTTGAGTTTCCTCTAAGCATGTCAAGTAACATTATTTATCCCAAACACTCTGTCCAGTTTGTATAGTCTGCTTCCTGTTTGACAGAGTATGTAGTCTCTAAAAGACATGGTGAACATTTTGAAGAGCTAAAAATCTATTTTTTTAAAAACTATTACAAAATGTAGCCTCTTCTCTGTCCTTTCATAAGCTCTGTAATAAATCAGTCTGTTTATGACAGAAATGGTAGGTAAATCCACAATGGATCCCTTCACCTAAAAAAAAAAAAAAGGATAGCTCTATAGACTAATATATGAATGACTAATATACAGTGAAACTGCATTGTTAGCACTGTTAAAGACTTAAGACTAAGATTAAACCTGCTATAACAATTCAATAACAATTCAGTAAAACACTATTTCTTCAGTATGCCTGCTTAAACAAAAAGTAATAACTTGGGTTGCTAATCATTTTTTAAATATTTAACGTTGTGGAAAAGAAAAATGACAACTGATATCAATCTCAGTGTAATTACTATCACGCACTGCTAGTATGCGCTAAATATGAAAAAAAAAATAGATATTTTTTTCCTTTAGTGTGAATAAACTGTACAGAAATGCCTTTGAGAACAGAAGCTGTATCACTGGTTTTGAGACGAATGAACAGAAATTGTGAGTTATGTGATTATGGAGCAGTATCATAGCAAAGGGTTACGTTACAAATATCCCTTTTAGTCTTACAACATCCTTAATTTTCTTCTATACATACAGACTGATTTCTGTAATATTCAAGACATGAGTTTTCCTTGAGCTTATTTATCATGCTCCTTTGTATTTATCCTTGCATGTACTTGATTTATAGTGTATATGTGTGTTCTATGAAAATTTCAGTCTATTGTGTTGTGCAGTGCTCAAAGGCAGAAAATTGTAATAATGTATTCAGTATGTTGTCTCCGTGTCTTGTTGCTTATCAAGGTTCATTCAGAAACACAGAATAGCTGTTTCTCTGGTATTAGTGTGACTCCTCGTATTCACATCCTTTGTTTTTCCAGTTGTCTGTCAATTTTCTTGCTGGCTTTAAGATTCATTATCACAGAGTTATTTCGCAGCCATAACCTGATTGTGTCAGAACTTCTTCCCCATTAACAGCTTGTGAAGGCTATGATAATTCACTAAGCCCTAACTGCCTAACCACAAGTAATTTATATTGATACAATGTGTTAACAACAAAGCAGATTTGTGCTTCTAAGCTGTCAGTGGTTTACCAGAACTTTCTCTAAAATCTAGCAATTCATGAGCATCTTTGTTAAAGTTTGTTAAGGTCAGAGGTTAATTATTAACACAGTTTGTAAAATGTCTGCCAGTATAGTTTTAAATATTCGCATGGTTCTTTACTTTGTTAAAAAAAGAAAAACCCATTTATTTATTGGTTTAAGTAAAAATATTTATTTAGAATTATTAACAACATAGATGTTAACTCACAAAAACTAAATGCCAATTTAACTTTGAGTGAAATATTTTGTGCCAAGTTTATAAAACATGAATGCAAATTTTAGTATTTAAAGCATAGTACTTAAAGCATTACCCTTACAGAAATCACACAAATTTCACATGTGAATAATTACTATATACACATGTGATTGTTGCTGGTGTTTTTGTTTTTGCTGTTGTTGTTTTGTTGTGTTTTTATTTTTCATGGAATGTTGTGATTTATTTTTGTTTTGTTTTGTTATCACAAAGATTCATTTGTTTACACATTTTGTTTGTTTATTTGCGTTCTGTTTGTTTGTTGTTGTTGTTTTACAAATGATTCATGTATTTCCATGTGATTTTTTTCACATGTGAACACATTATTCACATTAGGTAACATTATGTACTTTAGTTCACACATGCGATTTCAGGGCATATGTGAAATGGCTCTACTTCACATGTGATCACATATTACTCACATGGGAAAAATGATACATGATCATGTGTGAAATGTATGTGATTTTACCGTAAGGGTATATCCACCAAAAAGCTCTGAAAAAAAAAGTGACGCTAATGAAAGAAGTGCATTTGCTTAGGAAAGTGCCTGTGTGTTTACTATGCATTGTGTAAGACTCGTCAGGATTTGTACTTTCTGCTCTGACATTCACAGTGTGTCCATGTTTCTAAAGTAATAATATCAGAGTCAGTTTTCAGAATAATGAACTTGTATAAAGGAGTCATAAATGATGCATTTTCAGTGACACAATCATAACTGCTAAATGGTATTAAGCTGGTATCAAATATAATTTGGGAATTTGCATTGTGCTCTGTTGATATTTTTCATATATGAGGTGGCCTGGGAGAAGCAGACTTGATGCTGTGTGCATAATGATCTGATGTAAAATGATGTAAAATGTGGAAGCAACACATGCACACACAGACACATACACTGGAGCATTGATGCTAGTTTCATTCTTTTCAGCAATTTGCTTATTAAAATAGGCTATATTATACACTATTATTATAAAGGTCCCTTAAAATTGCACTGAAAATTCATTCATATCTAACATTCAAATTTTTTACATTCATAAATCCATAATGTCTTTATTTTTCTATGCCTGTTTAGACAAGGCTTTTTTTGTCCCTCTTTTCTACCATTATAAGGCACACTTTGAGAGTTATCAAAAGCTCCTTTTCTTGATTAAGCTAAATTTGTCTTTCCAGTAGTCCATACTGTTCAGTTATGAGGATGTGTGTCTAACACATCCTCTGTGTCTAGTTTGAGATTGTTCTGGCTTTGTAAGGGAGATGGGGTCTTGTGGTGTCTCTTGTTTGCATCATTACAGCAGTCTGGAAAGTGTTATACTGTAGCTGCTCCTCTGCCGTGAGAGGTTTGCTCGTTTGATTATGTCTGTGTGCCCCTCTTCCTCAGTCTCAGTTTGCCAAGTCTATGGTTCTCCATTGAGGTTGTTTGTCCATCTCTGTCTTTCTGTTGAGTCCTGGAAAAAGAAGGAACACAGTCAAACACGGCCACACACAAGAGATGTCCTTGGTGTGTAAACATAGATATATACACTATATGGATAAATGTTTGTGGCCACCTGACCATAACACATGAGCATTTTAGATTTAATTTCCAAATGTAGTCCCTCTCTGCTGTTATAATAACCTCCCATCTTTTGGAAAGGTTTCTACTAGATGTTGGGGCATGGCTGTGGGGATTTGTGTTCATTCAGCCACAAGAGCATTAATGAGGTCATTCACTGGTGTTAGGCGAGGAGGTCTGGGGCGCAGTCAGCATTACAGTTCATCCTAAATGTGTTCAATGGGGTTGAGGTCAGGGTTCTGTGCAGGACACTCGAGTTCTTCCACTCCAACCTTGTCTTCATGGAGTATATTTATTAATAACTTTGATATGGATGGGTTATGATTTTCACTGTTGCAACTAAATTAAAAAAATTATGGATCCCCACTTTGAGAATTACTGCTTTAAAGGAACTGTTGTGTACAGTTCTTTATATTCCCTTAAATACGGTTCTATATAACTACAAAAAAAGGTTCCACTATACAGAATTGTTTTTGCTATAAGTGTAAATAATATAGATATCATATCGATTCTCTTAACTTTCCATGCAGGTAAATACTTTTCCTACAGCCTAGGTTTCGATCGCCCTCTGTTGACAGTAAGCAAGAATTACATAGATATTTAAATGCATACTGTATTTTACCAGTACTAAGGCAAATAATCATATGATTGATGTGACATAAGACCAAATAGGAAGTGCACAGTGTGGTTTGGGTTTGCATGTCGAGAATAGCCATTGCACTCACCTCATGTGTTTGTGTGTGATGGTGTCCTGTGATGTGCAGTGTGTCCTATAGGAGTCTGAGCAGCTGATGAGAAGCCAGGATCAGTATGAGCAGTGAGCTTGGATATACTGTCCTAAAGGCCTGAGATGATCAAAGAAAGTGAGTGAGTGATGAGATGTACTGTGTATACTGACAAAATTCTTTCTTAGAATCTAGACATGTTTGTGTCTTGACAAGCTGTTGACATCCCTGCTGTATAGGTCTAGTTACTTATAAGAACTTATAAGAAATTGTCCTGTAATCCTAATTTCCTTAACTTAAAATCTGTGACAGAAAACCTGTAAGGCATTTGATATTCTATTTGATGTTACCAACCTGACTGAATTTTATACCTTATGCACTTTGTTTATCTGTTTACCAAACATATTCTGTTTATGTTGCTGGTCCCATTATAAAAGCATTGCTTTGGCATGACTGTAAGGGTGGGGCAGGCGAGTTCATCTTATTATCTTATATCTACTTCCTATTCTTCCACATGTACAGTGCATCCGGAAAGTATTCACAGCGCTTCACTTTTTCCACATCTTATTAACATCTCTGGAGAGATCAGAAAATGGCTGTGCACCGACGCTCCCCATCCAACCTGATGGAGCTTGAGAGGTCCTGCAAAGAAGAATTGGAGAAACTGCCCAAAAATAGGTGTGCCATGCTTGTAGCATCATGCTAAAACAGACTTGAGGCAGTAATTGGTGCCAAAGGTGCTTCAACAAAGTATTGAGCAAAGGCTGTGAATACTTATGTACATGTGCTTTTTTTGTTTTTTATTTTTAATAAATTTGAAAAGATTACAAACAAACTTCTTTCACGATGTCATTATAGGGTATTGTTTGTAGAATTTTGCGGAAAATAATTAATCCATTTTGGAATAAGGCTGTAACATAACAAAATGTGGAAAAAGTGAAGCGCTGTGAATACTTTTCCGGATGCACTGTAACCTTGATAGATAAAAACCTAATGAACACATTGATTTAAAAAGCAAACTGTCCTGCCTCTTAGGTTAAAAGGATCCCTTGTTTAAACAAACAAAACCCAAAATTACTATTCACAGGCTTTTTCCTTTCCAGAGAGTTTTGTGATACTACAGGAGACAGGTGTCATTTACATGGTACTTACAGATAACAGAGCTTACCAAAATCTGTGTGTACTTACTGCTATCATCAAGCTTCAGTGTAACTCTGGATATCCTTGTGATCAGTGCTGAAATCTTTATACATTGTATTTAGATGCTCAAAATGTATTTGGTGCATATATTTAGTTATATATTTTAGATGTGAGACATCTTGAATCCATCTAAAGCAAGAATGAAGGATTGTCCAAAAATGCTGCTGCTGATAAAGTGCTGCTCTGCATAGCAGGCACAAAGCAATCCATTAAATCTTTATGACTTAATGCAGAGATCTGAAAGCATTTGGTGTCTGACAGCAAATAGAGGAGTTGTTTGCTTTGGCGAACAAGATTAGTACAACCATTTTTACGTGTTATTATCCTGTACTCCTCTACATGCTGGCTGAAGTACATGGAGAAGGCTATGACCGGCAAAAGTTACTACTTTCAGGGTGAGTTGTTTGTCCAGATTGTTGTTCCAACAGTGACTCTATAGGGTAGACTTTATTATGGCTATCATCAGGCCAATGATGATAATAATCATAGAATGTAATAGGAATGTGACCCTCACAGCGTGCTATTCTGACCTTTATGGTGACTGCAACATGCTAGGAATTTGCCTTGTAGAGTTTTAACATGGATTTACCTTTAGGGTCTTTTTTTCCCCCCAGCCTTAGTCCAGAGACATTTGTTTAGATTCCCAAACTAAAAAATATGAGGTGTATTCTAAGGGAAATAAATCCTGTGATATTTGAGAACTGATCAACCCACTGTCATAATTCAGAGTTGTTGTTTATTTTCCCAGCCTAAATGTGGCTATAAAGCTGGTGGGGGGATTAAGATACTGTCGTGCTACCCTAATGAGAGCCATCTGTTTACATGACTTTTCAGTACAAGTCAGTAGTATCTGTGCGGACACTCCAACACAATCTGAAAAAAAAAATAGCAAGATAACAAGAACATATAACATTTTGATGTGATTTGTTACTATATTTATTGCTGTAATTACATTTTATTGCTCTCTACGGGCATACATATTAGGAGATGAATATGTCTGAGCTTACCCAGGCACTCTGCAAATGTCAAAATATTTCACAGCTTTTTTTTTTTCTGTGGTTGATTCACCATGACACATAAAACCATGACACATAAAAGGGCTGAGTATGCATTTCAAACACTGACCACATTACTTGGCTCATTGGGAACTCATTTCAGCACTAACTCAAAGTTCAACAGACAAGTATTCGGCAAGTTTCATCTGAAAAGCTTAGTTGACCCTCACAATCAAATAAACTTCTGCTATCCTTTTCATATGAATTCCTAAGATATTTTGGGTGTCAGAAAAACAAAACAAAACAGCACAGTCAACCTTTTCCATAGGTTTTACATTTGAGGCAGGCAGACGGCATCTTCATCACACTCCATTTCTAACTCAAAATAGAGAAAGATAGTATAAATGAGCAGAAAGAGTTTGTACCTTGTTTGCCGGAGTGGGCACCGCTCGATCTGTTTGGCTTCTATCCAATCCCCCATTTTCATCTTCAGATTCCTTCTCCCTGATAAAGTACTCCAGGGCTTCATTGCTGCTGTTGCCTAGTCAGACAAGTGCAGGATTAAAAAATTAACCGTTCTGAACAATCATGTTGTACAAACTATGCATGATATAAAAACTATCAAAACGTTTCAGGTGTAGAAACAATATGTTCATAGTGAAAGATGGAACAGCGGTAGATAAAAATACATACTGAAGAAACTGTAGTCAAATGTGGCATTGTAGTCGTAATCTGGTACAGGAGTAGAATCATATTCATACTCTAAGGTTTTAAGTCCACCTGTAAAGATAAAAGGTAAGATTTAGATGGATTTTGAGTTCTGCATATGTGGTATCTGCTGAGAATAACTGAATAACTCTGGATAAAGTGAAGGACTACAATTTAACTGTTAGAATTTCACATCAACATTATGTTGATTTCCTTTTCCTAAGAGCATACATTTTCCAGTGCCACCTTATTATTCAGTTATTCGTCTTAAAGCATATTTTCAGTAATAGCAGTGAAAGTAGTAGGAAAGCTACATAGTTAGTGAAAACTGGACCTGTCATCCTGAGAATTTAAACATGACAAACAAGTTCTTTTTAGTAAGAAGATCTTCAGTTCACCAGATGCCACTGAACAGCATCTCATCATTTTTCACTCATTTAACACATTTCAACTATGTCTCCCAACTATAGAGAATGTTGTAGTGGAAGGAGAATGTAGTTGGTAAATTGAGCTCTTTGTATCAGCCTCCTTATTGTAGCCGTTTGTCAGTTATATGAGTCTGATATATCCTGACATGATATTTGTGCAGGTGTGGAATTACCATTCTACTGAAGAAAGAAAGAAGAGAAAACAATGGCAGCTGTCAAGAGTGTTTCTGACAGGGCTCATAGTAAGCATGGTTATCTCATATCTCAGAAATCAAAGGCCCTCGATCTCCAGCATGACACCTTTATGTAGATCGAGTTCATGTAGTTCCTGTGCAGTGTGACAACACACTATATGAAACACTATTCAACAGGCAGTGGTGGATCATCACGGGTCATTTAAAATATTCAAACCAGAAGGTGTCCTGTTTCTTTTTGGAAAGTGTTTTAACATGACCCAACCCCCACGCACAGATGTTCTCAAGTTTAATACATTTGGGATAAAAGTTCTTATGTGATATTATATTATATGACACTAATGAGTCACCTCAGACCAAAGCAAGTTAGTTTATTCACAAACAGAATAGGGGAGACTAATGCATGCATGCATGCAAAAAAGTGCCTTCTGGTGACTTTAGCATTCAACAGAAACGGTTAAGGTCATGGTTATCTTGTATCCTTGATATGTAGTATTTGTGCAGTCAGTGTTGATTCTTCTCGGGGTTTGGGTTCAAAATTAAAGAGGACAAGAACTGACCCCGAGAATCCACTTCCTCATTCATGGAAGGAGTTGAATAAATAATCTGTCAGGCTTGTCTTTTAGATCAAATTCATTTACACAGCTGCATGGTTGGTCCAAAGCAATGAAATTCAAGAACATTTCTTTAGGGAATATAGTAAATATTCACACAGTAGATTAGAACCCCAGGGAGCTCTTCATATTTCTAAACCATATCTGATTCCTTGCTCTGTCTAAGGAGCTATGTATGATGATGTTTGGAAAATATTTGTGATGGTTGGTGATTGTTAAAACATTCTCGTTCATCACTTTAATTCACATTCACGCCATGCATACTCTCCATTGGAATTTCAGTTCAATCCATTTTCTGGCTTGAACTTCCTAGGACATTGTAAACCATGGGACCCTGTGCAGTTAAGGCAGGTCATATATCCTGCAAAGTGGGCTGAAATACAGACCCTGGTATTTACCAAATCTGGCCTTACAACATATGGACTTTGCATTTCAAATCTCTAAGACACTGTGCTGAAGGTAAGAAATGGCCCATATGTTTTGGTTGATGGCAGGTTGCCAAGACCATTAGAGAATCTCCTCAGCCGGACTTAACTGTCTCATTATAAAACAGCCCTCAAGGAACAAGGATTGAATGGAAAGCTCTCAATGAATGCTGATTTTTTTGTGCTAATAATATATCTGTTTAACAAAAGCCAGAGGGAGTCTCACACAGTGGTCAGGTATGACATCTGATAAGACTTACTACAAGCTATGAGGTAAAAGAGAGTCAGGGTTGTCTTATGTGCTACCCCATCCATGATCCAGTCATTATACTCTCTAATAGCATGAGAGCCAAGGGTTGAAACAGGGCCGAGAGCTATTACCTGGACCTACACCAATATGTAATTAGGATAATAAACAGCATGGAGCTAAATGCTGTAAGATGTGAGGCAAGTGTCTAGCCAATCTGCTAGTATGTGGTGTTTATGTAAATGTAGCAGGGTAAGACAGACACCTGCTATTAATTTTAATGTCCTTGTTTGAGACAATATTGAGAATAGGATCTCATGACCTCGGTCAACCAATACAGTAATTTCACAAGTTTCGAAAGTTTTCCTGCTCAAACAATATCAAGGCCATATTTTAGTTTCTGCTGGGTTAACTGTTTTAGGGTGAATGCACTTATGAGAAGTAGGTTGGATCCTCTCCAACCAGGATAATTAACTAAGCAGTACTTTGTCACAGTGATATCCAATCACAAGTATTTTCCCCCATGTGCATGTTTTAACCGCCTGTTTCCCATTCCCGCCTTCTACTTGCATCATTAGGGCCTACCAACATTTGTGAGTTTGAGAAAAATTTCAAGGTCTACCAGTTCCACATATTGTTTAGCCTCTGGATGTGAAACCACATGCAGGGCATATAAATCAGAATGAAGACAATCACAATTACCAAGCAAACAGCTGGAACTTGGTGAAATCTAAAAAAAGGAGAAGGAAGTCATGCCCTGAGAAACATTTTTTAACAGGAAAGAATGCAAATACATCTTCATAATATCTTTCTAAAACTGCAGGCTCTTTCCCCTTCAAATGAGACTTAAGAGTAAAACCATGGTCAGCTACAGCACTGATGTAATTTGATTCCTGTAAAGTTTCCAAGACTTTACCAAGTTATCTTCTAACCGTGTCAAAACAAGCAAGGGCAGTTATGAGCATGATGATAAGGTGAGATAACATCTCCCAAATACATTTTTGACACAAATCTTCCTTTATCGCTTCATGCAAGTCTTCATGCATGCCTCAGAAGGTTTCATTAGCAAGAAATGACATTTTGCTAATTACAGATGTTAAATAAGTATTATATTATCTTAAATGTGAATTTTCTTCCAGTCAGTTAAATTTGTTTTGAAAGCATGATGTCATGTCACGTACTGAATAATACAGGTTCACTAGTGTGAATCAACGGTGTTTGTTCAACTGAGGCTATGGTTAGCTACCTGATGTTAAGCTAGCACATGCCAAGACATGTCAGTATGAGAAAGTGAAGTCATCCAAAAATGTCTAGACAACAGCAAAAACTCTCACAGGTTAAAACCTGCCTCCAAAAGACTCCCAAGCTCAAGCTTTTTACATGTTATATTTAAGGATGTTTGATAAATGGCATACCATTACTGCAAATTTGGTGTAAAACTACATTAAAAGTTGCTTTAAAACTTTAAATATGGAATATAATTAACTTATATGTACAACGATAGAATGGATGTGGTTGTTATGGATAGTTTGACATTTCCTTGTCTCTTTTGTATAGATTAATCCAGAAAATAACCCTTCTTTTGGCACAACCTGAATGTTACACATTTCTTTGAGTGCCGGATCACAAGTTTACAGACTTAAAAACTTAAAAACCTTAAAACCAAAAAACAATAACCATAAAGACAGTACTCGGTTTCTACAGAAAATTACTCGGCTTGAAGATGAAAGAACATCCCAGCTTTCTCTCCTCGTCCCAATCCAGGTTAAATAGTGTGACACTCACATATGTTCAGAAGCCAATTAATGATTCATTTATCATATGCTGCTGAAACCTTGTTTCTCATGGCCTGTTTAGACATCCATGAGTGTGCTGTGGCATGGATGACTGTTTTTCTGTGAGGTCCTGTGACTAAGAATAGAGAGACCTGCCAGAGCTGTGCACGACTGAGGCGTTCAACAAAAAGCAGCTGTGCATCGGGATTATGTAGCACCACTGATTGTTCTAACCCTGGGGCCGTCTCTCATGCCTGAGAAACTGCAATGCACAGACAGACAACACACTTTCATACAATCTGTCTGGATGCCCTGGAATTTGTGTCGTTTTCCCTGAGCATATCCACATCTAAAGTGCATTCTGAAATTTCAGTCACTTGATATGCTTTGAATGAAAGCAAACAGTTACTCATCATCATCTGTTTAGATGTTGGTCATATGCACCACATTTTCCCCTTATTGTGTGTTATTGTTTTTTTTTCTCAAGATCTATTTTGGAGCAAAAAATGGATTTAAGTTAAGGGAAATGATTTAATCATATTTCTTCCCTTCATTTTTCTACACCTTCCTCTGGCAGTCAATTTCCTTATGCTTCTGCTCTTCAACATATTCAACTATTGTGTGCTGAGATCACAAAATGAACATGTTTATAACATTCCCACACTTATATTTCTCCTTCGTTTCTAAATTCAAGACAATAGAACCGGTAGTCCATGTCGTTTTGATAATTAAGCAGTTGTTAAAAAAAACAAAAACAAAAACAAAACCCTGAAAGCAAACAATCTTACCTTTGAAACACAGGGGATCTGTCCCATTCAATAGTCCCACTTGTTACACAGCTCTGTCCTAAACAGAAACATGTGCAACCCTTTGCTCTAATCCTTACCCTGGATCACATTGTCCATTTCCTAGTGTACTTCCCCAAATTACACTTGTCCTCCAGCAAGTACCTTCAGCATGCACATGTGGACTAAACCATTCATGTATTCTTTTATGGCACCAAACAAAACCTAACAAGAATTTGCAGTATGTTCTGACATGCATGCATCTTCGCTCTCTTACTCACTTTCTGTCTTTTTTCACTGTCTCCCATGTATACATGTGTATGTACACACACACACACACACACACACACACACACACACACACGCACACTTACAGTCACTCTGTTTTAACACTCACCACAGCAGAGTGGCAGGAGCATCAAGGACCCAGCCAAGCACACGACAATCAAGCAGTGATGAAGTAACCTGAGCATGTTGCTCTTCCTGCAGTCTGTATTCATGTAGCAGCCTCCACACTGTGTCTCTGAATTACTGCACCCTGCGAGTATGTAAGTGGGGAGGAAACAGCCAAGTGAAGGGGGTAGGGGAAGAAGAGAGGGGGAGGGAATAATGCTTTCCCTTTTTTTAATATGCTCTGTTGACTGCCAAGAAAATTGCATTGATCACGAATAAAACCAGATAATCTGATTTCTTCCCAATCTCATGCAAACATTTTTGCAGATAAGATTATTATTATTATTTTTTTATTTAGGGTGCACGGATATAGGCGGCGTTTAGATCTGGTGAGCTGACTTTGGCTCAGGACTTGGCTCAGGACTGAATGTTTGAGATCCAACTCAGATCAGTGTATTAAAATGTCATGGAGACAACCCAGATGTATTGTAGTGTGGGAACGTGTTTTAAATACGCTGGTAGTTGTTGTTCGTAGATATGAGGCACAAGAAAATATTGAAAATAAAGCACACCAAGTTTGGTACCTTGTGGCTATAAATGCTTGTGATTGGTGAAGTAACTGACCACACTCAAACAACATCATTTCCAGATTTTGTAGGACAGTATGAAAGTTATTAACATTTGAGCGACACAATGTACTTGAGGCTTTTTTGGTCCCAAAGACTTTTTTTTAAATAATATACCAAGTACCAGATGTTTTTCAGTCCTGGAAAGAAGAGGCGGGATCTCTGAGCTCTCCATCCTTTATACTCCACATGGGGCTGGAGGAGAAGTGAAAAGTATTAACATGTATTTCAGCAGCAGGACAAGACATGGAGCTGGGGGTGTGGGAGAGTGGAAATGAATGAACTGAATGAATATTCCTCCCCCCTGACTCAGCCTTTCTCAGTTATCCTTGCAGCACTGGCCAGGCTTATTCGCCACTGCCTGTTCTGACTCAAAGGGACTTGGCCAAGTTCCCCTCCTCCATAGCCCCCAGCTGTGTGAACTGGACTGTAGGAGTGTGTGGGTGACTTGCAAAGACAGTGCACACATTTGGCAGAGCATGTGCCCTTTAGGTCCATATTTCCTGTCTTACTATCTATAGTGTCTCACTACACCCTCGACTCATTGTGAAATCAGAAACGTTTCCAGAACGAACAAGAGTAAAACATCAGAAAAGCCACAGAGGGTGGCCGCTACCCACAAGGGTCACGTAGGGTAAATGGGCATGCTACCAACAGCCTTCATGGCACTGCCAAATCAAACAAATCTGTGTGTATGATTGGTTTTTAGTTAAGTAGGCTGAGGTTTGTTTGAGAAGGAGAACACTCCAATGACATCATTCATCATAACCCACTCTCACTGTCCTCTTAGTCTGTATTGTCTGAGTGCAGGATACACCTTAGCCCCAGGGATTAGATTTGATTCATTGTGGTTTGTCTTGATAGATGGTAAGGTTTGGCAGAGTTGATCACAAAGCATCTTTCTAAGGTTCATGGATTCGATACCCAAACATTGTTTAAGAAAGCATGATCTTCTCAAAAACAGACTATTGCTGCCTAACAACTTTCCTGGGAACAGTTTATGTGTTTATTGGTTGCCATATTTTGAGGATCAGAGAAGATTATAACATTGATGGTGGGTCACATAGTTTTTCAGTTTCTGTTTTATAGTGTTTCATAGGCATTTAACGTTCACAACTGCCGCCTCCTTGACTGGCTTAAAAAGAATGATTTGGAATGGGCATGTCTGCTACCCACCTGGTTGCCAATTAAGTTTCCAAAGTAGACATGGGCCACAAGTTTAGAAAATTCTAGGTAAGAGGGAATTGGAGATGTAAGCCTGCACACATATTCAGGGCACTAAAATAAAGCATATTACAGTCAACAGTTCTGAGTCATAAGCGTACTAAGCTACAGCTATTATGTAGTCTTTCTCCAAGCCTGTATTCACATGAAATAGGCTTTAGAGTCATGGGAGTGTTTTAATGCTTCCAGCACTGGAGTGTGTGTGTGTTTTTTTTGTTGTTTTTTAGTATTTTCCTATTTTTCTACAACTGTATCTCCTATACACAGACAAAGTATTTATTTTTAATTTAAACTTTTACACTGGGGTCTTATGGAAGAAGCTGGTTTTGGTATATACACAAATAACAGTCACACAGTTTGCATCACAACTAATTGAGATTTGGACATGTTTCTGTCAAAGATTTCTATTTTTCATTTGCTCAAATGACTTCCATTGAGGATATTTATGCTACTTCGAGGGTTTTCTATTTCCTTAGTCATAATTGCTGCTGTCCAGCTGTGTAATCTATATGTAAGCTCCAGATACAAACAAAACAGTAAGGACAATGAAGGAATCCCTAAAAACATTATAAAGACATGTATTGAAAAAAATATGTAATATAAAAAGTTTCTATAATTAACTAAATTAACAGAGTTAGCATTCTAAAAGAAGACTGAAAGGATAGTGACTACAACTATAATTGCTAATGTAAAATCCAACAACAAAGTCTGGATACAAATATGTTCACTTCAGTGTGAGAGTTTTAATACCTAAAAATAAAACATAAGGACAATATGAAGACCAGAAGTTAGAAGAGCCTTCAGTGAGAATATAACATAACCCCTACTCTCTGGAGGTGCATGTGAGTGGGATGCGAGCAACTCTCCCATTGCCTCTGCTTGGGTAAACGAGCAGATTTAGCCTGGTGTGTGGTTGTGAGAACAGGGACAGGATGAGCCCTGAGGGTCCCATGAGGCCAGTGGTATCTAAGGAGGATGAATCTGCCATATTGACTATGAGGCTCCTACAACACAGAGACCAGCGGAAGAGTGTTTGTGAATGTTCACCGCAGAGCATTTGCATGGAATCTTGGCTTACATCCAGAAACTACTTTTCCTAAAAGTACACTGTATGTGCAGTGCTGTTACAGTTTTCCAAAACATGAACATAGAACAGAATTACATTTCCACATGTTTTCTGTACGTGCCTTTTTGTGGTCAGAACATCATTTCAGTAAAAGTGATGTCAAAGAACATGTTTTCTTAAGTCATACAGGATTAAATGCCAGAGGCTTGCAAGCTGTGAGGAAATAATTATAACATTCAATGTCATATGTATAAGGACCAAATGGTAGGCAGCACATCACACCTGCTACTTGTTAAAACATTGTTCAGTAAAAGCATTAAATAAAGCAGTCTAGCAAGAAATACGGACTGTGTTTACACCAGCATCTGCATATACCACATCTAATGCTGTTATTGGGAAATATTTTCAAGTAATAAGAATAGCCATTTTACTACAGCTCAGTTTACTGGCCAAGGCAACCACAGCTGGGGGAAAATCTGTAAGTAGAAGGCTGTAAATGGTGCTCCACATTTGAATCTGCTAAACATATGTGACTGAACAGACTTCATCATGTTTTTTTTTCATCAATATAATGTAGATCATCAATTGTACTTCATTAATTTCAGATTATTTTCTAATATATTGCAATATCAGATATCTGATTTGGTTTTGAGAGTAAATAATTCTACTTGTTCTGTATTATTAAAGCAGTCTTTTAAAGGAAAAAAATGTGGTGTCCCTATCTTGTGTTAGTTTATCCAGTCTGTATAGGGAGGTAACGTGTAAGGGGCCCCACAGGCAGACGCCCATGGTCTTCTACCTGCAAGAGATCTGGTTCACACAAGCTCTCTCAGGAAATGAGCTCACTAAGATAACTGTCCATTAGTGAGGAAGTAGAGAAGCACATATACAGCCCATTCACAATTGTTATAATTTTTTGCTGTTTTAAAACTTAAATGTTATATTGTGGAAAGGCTGAATTCAACTGTGCTGTTAATTGGCAAATAATTTATTCATTTCAAGTATGAATAGAGAGAACATTAGCTGCTGGTTCTCAGGGAAACACTATTAAAATGCTTTGAATACCCATCTAGCTAATAGCCTATAATGGGGGTCTACAGAGAAACAGGCTTTAACTTGGGAAATCTTGTGGCTCTTATAAATTTTACCTTTTACCTTGACCTAATAATACACTTTAATTTAGTTTTTTAATCCTATATAAATACTACATCTTGATAGGAGACTTTGTAAAAGCTCACTTTTTTTTTTTACTTGTAGGAGGTATTACAAAGTCCAGTCCATGTGTTTAATGGCTGTGATCCACTCCATAGTCCCCTGCTATTTGTAAATCACGAGCGCTGTGTGAATAAGCATCCTGAGTGCCTTCAGAGACTTATTTATGCATTACCCTGTCTCTACATTCCCAGAACATGGAGTCTATACTCATGAAATGTTAAAAACAAAAACACATTCACATGTTTTTTTGGAGTTCTATTAATAGCCAGCAGTAGTGTGATGGTTTGGGAATGATATAGATGTAGGAATGTACATACAGTGTAGTATGTATATATATATATATATATATAAAAAATCATTTATATTAAATAATGAATAAAGCAAACATAATCAATACAATCCTAAAATTGTATGCTCATTTGTAAATCTAAACCTGATGTAATCAAATTTAATCAACATTTTTAGTATTGTTCAGTTTAGTAATTGGGTTTAGTCATTTCAGGCTGTTCACACCCCCAAATATTTCAGTCTAAACACTTTGTTTCATCATGCAATATATAACATAACGCTCCTCTTTTGTTCAGATTTGTCCAGTTTCAGAGGCCCTAAGGCAGCTTTAGCGGATGAATGAAACCTATTGGGAAGATGATTAATTAGATTTATTTGAATATATTGAGGGCAGAATAGCCTTTGAACAAGACAAGAACTTTTAATGAACGTTTTGTTTATGTGCAGTAGACAATGTCCTGCAATAGCAGGACATGAAAAAATACATAGAAAAAAAAGGAAAAGAAGAAAAAAATGAGCATTTTCTGTAGGGAAAGGGCAGGGAAAATAACTATTCAAACAACAGAATTATATAACCATAAACTAGATATAGAGTGCTCATAGATGAGTTTAATGTACATATCTACAACTGCCCATGTGCAAGAATGGTTAATGGTAAAACAAACAAAAAAAATACTCTGTACATGTCTGTACATTTGAATCTTCTTTAGGGTGACATAATGTGAGGATATAGGAAAAAGGAAGCATTCTATAACTAGGCTTTGAAGTACCAAGCACGGATGTTTTTGGTTAAAGGATGTTTTTTTTCTTCTTAAAAACAAACATGTGTGCATAATAGATCCACATACTTTTTTTTTTTTTTTTTTACTTATCATTAAGGTACATGGTATGTGACATAATTATTTTGGCACATCGTCCATTAAAAGACCCTGGCTCTGATTTTATCAGTGAAACTCACCCTCATCTCTGGCTAGAGAATGCATTTACAGGTTCTGAAGCATTTACATGAGGATGTAATATAAACCTGGATTAAGCAGAGGATGTGTGGGTTTACTCCCTAAATGGAAAGATTCTGATCTTCCAGAACCGTCACACCCATGTAAGTCTTGATAAATGATCCAGTGTTGGATGTAAAACAAGGCTTTGTCTTCAAGTTTAGTTATCCAACACTGAAAATAGTCCATTTTTTCTACAGCTTTTTAGTGGGGGTCTGATTTGGGAAGACTCAGTTAAAGTATGTGTTGCCGAAATAAAATACCTAAAATATGTAGGACAAAGTTTGGCTTATGTACAATTGAATATCATGTTATGGTATCTTTGCTAAAGGCCATTCAAAACATATCCAAGTTCCCTTTTGAAATTTGCACACACACACGCACACACACACACACACACACACACACACACACGCACACACACACACACACACACACATATATATACACAGACAGTGAAGAGGAGCTGCTGTAATCTGAAATATGTGCACATATCAGCAAACAGAGAGTTTGAAAGATTTGTCTGTCTATAAACTGTATTATTGGATGACCTCATAGCAGTGTAGACTGTGTTCATTCACAGTCTGCAGGCCCATGGAAAACAAAAGCATCCCTGGATCATTTCCACCACAGGAAAGAAGTCTTCCTTTTTGGCTATGCCATCTGTGGGAGGATGAATGAACAGTGCTGGAGCCATGCCTTGAGTCCGATGCCACTGAGCGAAAACTGCAGGAATATTAAAGGAATCCAAGAGAACCAGATATGGAAGGTGTGACACATTACCACAGCTTTCAGTGGTGTGTGTGTTGGATCATTTTTATCTTAATTATCTAGTATAGGATAATTATGTATAGAAAAGAGTCAAATAACCTGGGTCAGAACTGAATCCTTTTAATGACAAAAGCTTTTGGTCCCTAGTCCCTTCAATACAGAGTATGAAGTGACAAGAGCGCATTTCCTCATTTGAGTCTGAAATACCGTGAAAATAGCAATTGTCTATCTAGAAAAAAAAGAAAGAAAGGCAAATATATAGAGAGAGTTGTTTTCCACTGAGTCGCTCTCTCAAATGAGGAAATTGCTAAAAGGACAAAATGTCACAGACACTTTCAAACACTGGGTTACATGAGTTAGAGAAGAACATAAAGTTTTCTTAAAAGGTACAGTATAACAGAAAATTTTCCATCATGTGTTATAATAAGAAACCATTTATAAGATATTCACACCCAAATTGCTTAATATTGGCCAACCCTTAAACCTGGATTTTCAAGAAGGTAGAATTCAGAAGGGATCTTTCTTCTGTTTGGTTTTTTCCCATTCTACTGTTTTCTGTCTTTTTTGCTGCTGACCATCTGCACGGTTTTAAGGCTTATCATATCACACTCCTGGACTTATCAGACCACACTCCTGGATCATCTGTGATGACAGTTGGCTTTCACTAATTCTGAAAATTAAAACAACACATCTGGGGATAAAGTCCCAAGGATTAAAAGCCTGGTGTCTCTATATGTTTTATATAGGAATATACAAAGGAATGTCAAAGGGAAGTACCAGAGAGTTTTGCAAATGTGTGTGTGTGTGTGTGTGTGTGTGTGTGTGTGTGTGTGTGTGTGTGTGTGTGTCTGTGTGTGTGTGTGTCTGTGTGTGTGTGTGCGTGCATGCATGCATGCGTGTCTTTAATGAATTTAGTACTCAGCTAAGTGTTCAGTGAAGAGGTAGGCCTTCAGTCTTTGTTTGAAAGTGACAGTAATTCATTCAGGCAGCCAGGTGGAGTTCATAACACCACCTGGGGGACCCGACAGAAGGGTCTTGATGCATGTCTTCCTTATATCTTGAGGGATTTTGGTTCAAGTCAAGCCATGCATGAGGCTTGAAAGAAACATGATGCAGATTGCTGTTTGATAAGTGCCTTCAGGTAGGTGGGGGCTGGTCTGTTTATTGCTTTCGAAATGGGATAATGTGAAAGATGTTGGGAAGATTGAAAGCAAGCTATATAGTTGCATTCTGAAGACTTTCAGTTGCACAAGTCTTACAGTTGCAGAGGTCTGATGGCACAAAGGGGAAGACCTGGCAGTAGAGAGTTGCAGTAGTCCAATCGCAAGGTGACAAAGGAGGATAAAGCACTTGAGTAGCCTCTGTGGAGAGAAAAGGACATACCCTGCAGAAAGAAGAAACCTACAGGAATGTGTCAGGTTAGCAACATAAGGAGAGAATCACAGTTGGTTGTCCAGAAGGTTTGGTGCATGGTCAGATGGTGTGACCTGAGATTTTCCAGGGATATCACAAGCTCTTAACACAATGCATTTACAGAGATACACAGCAGCTAAGCCTTACTGAAATTTAATTTCAGTTGAAGAGATGCCATCCATGTTAAGATGTCTTCCAGACATGCTGAGATTTCAGCTGAAATCTGAGTGTCTGAGGGAGGGAAGCAGAGGATATGTTGAGTGTCATTAGCATAGCAGTGGTATGAAAAACCACGTGAGGAGATTGTTACTTCACTAAGAGAGTGGGTATAGAGGGAAAATATAAGAAGACCAAGCAGTGAGCTTTGTGGGACACCAATGGAGAGATGTAGATCCTCTCTCTGCTCTCTTTCACCTGTTAGGAAGCAAACCACTTGCATTGTTTAGCCATTAATTACACAGCTTGTGAGGGTGGACAGGAGTGACTGAACATGTTGAAGGCTGCTGAGAGGTCAAGAAGGATAAGAGCTAGTCACAGTTTACTGGGAGACTGTGATTATTATGGAAAAGAAAGAGCGACAGCTCTTTGTATACAGTACATTCAAGAAAGGAGAGAATGATACCCATTGGTGGTTGCTGGTGGTCGGTAGATGCTGATGTACTTTAAATACAATCTGTAGCTGAAAGAGGGAACAAGACCTAGTTACTGATTCAAATATGTGGTTGACATCTGAACAAAATCTAAATCCAGGATGAAGCCTTTTTTAATAGACCACCTTAATGGACAGCTACATCAGGTTTACACTGGGGGAAAAAATGGCCTTTTGAATAAAGAAACTGGTGGAAAAGCAACATTTGATTCTCATATGATTCTCACTCATTGGAAAACAACCTAAAAGAATGGCTGAGAATGTGTAATTGCATTGAATCCAAAGGCAAGGACAAACATCTCAGAAAACCCCCAATATTTGTGGCTACCCAGACAAGGCCTATCTCAAAACCAAATCTAACACAATAAGGAAAACCAGACCAGCAAGCAGTGAAGAAAAGCAGAGCAAACATAAGTAAACATTGTTCTGATCCACTATGTGACTGGAATTTGCAAAAAATCTAATTGTTTTTAAATTAAAATTATAGTTGTGTATTTCAAACTTGGCAACACACTAAGAGACAAATTTATACACCCATAATATCAAACACGACAATGCAAGGAGTACCGTGTATGTAACGCCATAGGTCTGCAACCTCACTTAGTATGTATTTACCATTTACAAGCCTTCCTAACAGTTTTACTCTGTATGAAACCATGGTGGTTTCATAGTAATTCATGTCTCTGCACATCAATGACTGTAACATCACAGTCATGGTTTACACAAAGAGGTCTATGTACAGGGGAATTTCCCAAATTTTGTGTTATAATGTTGAAGATCATTTTTCATTCATCTGAGGGGCTCAGTTTTACTATGATCTGTTCTACTACATCAGATAAATGGGGAGTTGTCATTAAAGGGATAGTTCACCCAAAAATGAAAATTCTGTCATCAATTACTCACCCTCATGTCATTTCAAACCATTAAGACTTTCATTCATCTTCGGAACACAAATTAAGACATTTGAATGAAACCTGGGGGATTTCTGTCCTTCCATTTACAGTCAAGTAACCAAAACCTTCAGGCTCCAAAAAGTTCATAAAGGCATCGTATAAGTAATCCATGTGACTCCAGTGTTTTAATACCAATTTTATGAAGCAATACGAATGCTTTGTGTGCGCAAAAAAAACTAAAAATTTATTATTTATTCACAAAATAGCTTCACTTCTACATAGATCTCCGACATGCATTCACGAGAGAACCACGACGCATGCATGTTGTGATGCAAGAGCGGACAAAAAAATGTCCGTGAGAGCTGACAAAAAAGTCTTCCTCTATGTTGAAGTTTGCAGACATCTTTGTTACAAAGACTGTTCTGTGTGACTCAGTTTGTGTACAGTGTCCCTGTTCCTCTGCTGTAAAGAGTGCAGCACTTCCATGTCCCGTTGAATTGCGAGAATGGACGTTTTTTTGTCCACTCTCGTGTCAACATAACACGCATGCGTCTTGGTTCTCTCATGAACGTGCGTCGGAGATTTCATTAAAATGTCTTCATTTGTGTTCCAAAGATGAACGAAAGTCTTATGTGTTTGGAACGACATGAGGGTGAGTAATTGATGACAGAATTGTATTATTTTGGAACTATCCCTTTAACCTTAAAATACATTCTTTAATTCAGGTTTATATCAGTAAGAATACCACTCTAAAATCACACAGAATTAACTACGTACTGCTTCAAATGTTTGAAATTTTAAAGATTTATAGTTGCCCACAAACATATTCTTCCACTGAATTTCAACTTGTTTTAATGTGCAATATGAAGTATGCAATTAGCTTGCATGATTAATGGGCCTTATTGTATTTATGACCAAAAACCATATTCTTATAGATTGGCTGTTTATTTGCAGTATTACAATATCAACATCAAATTGATATCCTTTGTTCTAGACTTTGAAGTGTTCACAACTGTAATCACCCACTAGTCTATTATTCATATTGCCACTCTGGTTGGTCCTTTGTGTCTACTAATACCAATGCTTCCTCCATTATGAACCTTTACAGATTCCCCAAGGCAGCCTGATGTTCTCTATTGTCTTCCTGCATTCAAATGCACCAGTATGCATTTGCCTTTGTTTTGGTCGGAACATGTAACCCCCACCACTCCTCCTGATTTGCCTAGCAGTGGGCCAGGACATTGCTTAAAGGACAAAGACATGCAGTTAACACTAAGGAGATGTGACAACAGCTGTTTATGAAGGTCAAGAGGAAGCACTGGGGTTCCAGCACAGTGGACCATTACAGCCATTCATTGTTGTGAGGATCCATAGGCTTGTGTTTTTAAACATACTCACTGAAATGCAGCAGGGACTGAATAAAAAATACTTTGACTAGAATATGCAGATCTGGTATAAAATGTCAAATATAGTTAAGAAGCCTAAAAAGTGGGTTTTTAGGTCCTCAAGTGAAAGTGCATGTTGTCACTGTTCAGCACACAACTGTTGAGTGTAGATCACCCTCCAATATATTTTCTTGATATTCTGTATTTTCAAAGAAAAATATTGGGTTTAAAAGGGTTAATTTTTCTACTGTCTTGTTTCAATTAAGACAAAAGGTATATATAAAGAATATTATTTCCAGATACACACATACTATCTATCCAAAGAGATTTTGCTCCATCTAGTGACAACTTTATAATTTAGTAGCCAAATGTGTGTAAGTAAATGCAGTTATAACTGGTTAGGGCATGTCCTTGTGCTCTCTGCCATCTAGTGTGTATTAATGTCCTAACATTGTGGGTTTCTCCCTAGTGTCCATATCACCACCTGTCACATGCATTTAAAGCTTTCCTTTGTATTTTTGGATAACCCAATGAAATATAACACGTTACTATAAGCAAATGCTTATTGAGTGTCTTTATAGCTGTCAGTGGGACAGTGTTACTAATGTCACTGACCTGATAAATTGTAACATAAAACACATTACTTCAAACAAACAGATCAATATTAATTATCACTGGGCATATTCAAACTTAATACTTACATTTGCCTCAAGAAAAATGTGCCATGGTTACTTTAAAATTTTTGCATTGTTATTATTAAATGGATAACTACATCCCAACAATGTTCCATTTTCCACCCGTCTGCTGCAGTTATTTCCTGTTTCCTGTCTGTGAAATGCCTTTAACTCGTAATCCTTCCTATTACAAACAGGCTACAAACCACCTGTCCAGCCATATGTAACAGTATTCACTAAGTCAAGAGTGTCAAATTCGATTTCCGGCCTGGGAAACTTTTTATTTATTTATTTATTTACACCTCTATAGAGTAACATTTATAACACCCATAACCTAGGCTGTGAAATCAGAATGCAGGTTTATAGCTAAAAGGGGGTTTTCAACTCTATACACTATTACAGTGATGCTTGAAAGTTTATGAGTCCTTTAGAGTCTTCTATATTTCTGCATAAATATGACTTAAAACATCATCAGTCATAAAAGTAGATAAAGAGAACACAATTAAACAAATGAGACAAAAATATTATACTTGGTCAAAAGTATGTGAATCTTTGCTTTCAGTATCTGGTGTGACTCCGTTGTGCAATAACTGCAACTAAATGTTTCTGGTAATTGTTGATCAGTCCTGCACATCGACTTGGAGGAATTTTATCCCGTTCCTCAGTACAGAACAGCTTCAACTCTGGGATGTTGGTGGATTTCCTCACATGAACTGCTTGCTTCATGTCTTCCCACAACATTTCTATTAGATTAAGGTCAGGACATTGACTTGGCCATTCCAAAACATTAACTTTATTCTTCTTTAACCATTCTTTGGTAGAATGACTTGTGGGCTCAAGGTCCTTGTCTTGCTGCATCACCCACTGTCTCTTGAGATTCAGTTCACGGACAGATGGCCTGATATTTTCCTGTAGAATTCACCAGTATTATTCAGAATTCATTGTTCCATCAATTATGATAACCCATCCTGGCCCAGAGGCAACAAAACAGGTCTAAGCCATGATATTTCCATCACCATGTTTCACAAATAGGGATGAGGTTCTTATGCAGGAATGCAGTGTTTTCCCTTTTCCAAACATAATACTTCTCATTTAAACCAAAAATTCTATTTTGGTCTCATCCATCCACAAAAAAAAATTTCTATTAGCCTTCTGGCTTGTCCACGTTATCTTTTGCAAACTGCAGATGGGCAGCAATGTTCTTTTCAGGAGAGAAGTGGCTTCACTGCAACCCTGCCATGCATACCATTGTTGTTCAGTGTTCTCCTGATGGTGGGTTCATGAACATTACCATTAGTTAATGTGAGAGAGGCCTTTAGTTGCTTAGAAGTTACCCTGGCTCCTTTATGACCTCACATACTCTTACACGTCTTGCTCTTGGAGTGATCTTTGTTGGTCGACCACTTCTGGGGAAGGTAACAATGGTCTTAAATTTCCTCCACCTGTACACAAACTGTCTAAACTCCAAACTCCAAACTCTTTAGAGATGGTTTTGTAACCTATTCCAGCCTGATGAGCATCAACAGCTCTTTTTCTGATGTCCTCGGAAATCTCCTTTGTTTGTGCCATGATACATTTCCACAAACATGTGTTTGAAGATCAGACATTGATAGATCCATGTTCTTTAAATAAAACAGGGTGCTCACTCACATCTGATCATCATCCCATTGATTGAAAACACCTGACTCTAATTTCACCTTTAGGTTGAGGTCATATTTATGCAGAAATATATTAAATTCTAAAAGAGTTTACACACTTTCAAGCACCACTGTAAATGATAACATTTATTATACTGATTAATGCAGGTTTGCTTGTTGTTGTTCTTGTTTATTTTTTTTCAGATATTAAAAAAGTTAAAAAGACATTTTCAATTTTGTCTTTGGCTAAGTCTATTTTAATAGAAAAACTAAAAAAGAAACAATGAAATGACACACGGTTGGGTCTTTCTTTGATACAGCAGAAATACCCCCCAGTTTTCATTTCTTTTCATTTAATTTCTCCACTTCTTTTTTTCAGTTGTGAGTCAGGTTATCATATTTATTTTTGTGTTATAATAGTGACATAAATTGTGTTTGTTCATGCCTGCCACGGCTTCTTTCACAGCTTAACACTTGTGCACTAAGCATTTGGCAGTGTTACAGTGGTGCTCTGCAGTGTTACAACATTAGAAGTCCTTCTGCACTTCTTCAACATTGAACAATGCAGTGTTATGAAATGACTGAGGAGGGAAGATTGTTTACTTCCTCTCACGACTGTGAGACAAATCAGCTTAGGATATCTGTAATGGTATCCATTGCACTACACTGTCCATTTACCTAGTGGTCACCTTGGGTATTACACCATAATGTGATTTTTTTTTTTTTGATTTTTTTTTTTTTTTTTTTTAATGGCGTTTAACAGAAAAATTATACTAGTCCCACAGAGTCCCATAAGGTTTTCTTTGGGAGATCAGAATATTCTTCAAGTTGTTTTGGTGGGTCATTCTTCATTTGTAAACCTTACATTTGTACAAAAAAAACTATATTATAAAATATTTCCTTTACCTAAGCAGGCTGATATGCCATACGGCTGAGTGCAAATACAGCAGGAACAGATGGCATGACATGATTGTTTGGAGCCTTTAATCCTCTATGACTGTTGTGTTTTATGGTCAGCCATTTTATTCAAGAGTGGAATATGAGATAAGTAGTGTTAGTTGGTGAGAACTTTTTTTTTTTTTCAGTTCATTCGTGGGTTGTGCAGAATTTCTTACTTTCTTATAAATATGTGTTACTGACTAGGGCTAATTTCAAAATTCATACCTTCATTCAAGGTAATGGTAAACCGATATGTATATAAAGTTGTATAGCTAAATGTAATCACTTTTACATTTTATAGCAAAATGTTTCACACACACACACACACACAAAACTCCACACTGATATGACCATATTTCAGGCATGATATGATATATACATATATATAATAATTGATCATTGAACAATACTTCCCATACATCCTATACAATACATCCTATAATTCTTATATACCTATACCCCAAAAAACAGTATCGTAAGTTTTATGAAATATCACTGTGATCTTAATCGATGTATTTATTGGGAGTGTATTGGGTGACACGTGCGTGCAGGCGCCAATGAGAACAAAGAGTGGGCGGGGTTTGGCAAGTTGAGCGCTTTTCTACTGACATCCGCACCAACCCGTCTAATTTTACTGCGCGCGCAATTCCAGCCAATCACGTTCCTCACCAAAGCTCGACTATGTTGAGCTGTTTGAGTGGCACGCCTATGCACCGCTCACGCGCTCGAAAACAAAACCGACCAATCGCGACGCGGAGTGGGCGGGGTTTCGGAAAGGGGGTTGGCTGCGAGGTATCATGGAGGATCAGTTAGAGAACAGTAGACGTTGAAGAAAGCTGAGCTCGTGGGTTCGCGCTTTCGGAGTTTCTAACAAAAATATATATTTTTAACGGTCTCGTCCAGTGCGCTAATCTTCTCACACAATGGAGATGAAGAAGAGGATCAGTTTAGAGCTGAGGAACAAAACTCCGGCAGAGGTGAGATCCTGGACTTTTAATTATTTATTTTCCCCCCGAAATGATGTTCGATCGTAACCTGTCTGTCTCTCCTGCGGAGTCGGAGAGTTAACTAGACTCCAGTCAGGAGTGCTCTCTGCAGTTACACACCACATGGGTTAAGGCTTAGGAGGATGCAACTTAGACGAATGATGAGCGTCACGGTTACATTTAGAATAGATTAGACACTATTTAAGGAAATATATTATATTATGTTACATACTTTATTTTTTTTAAATACGCAGCTGCGTCGGTGTTTATGGAGAGTAACTCCGCGGAGTCTTTGTGAGCCGGTACTCTCCTGTTCGCCATTGCGCTGTACTTTATCTAGCCGTGCTGACGTCCAAAGTGGCAGTTACGCCATAAAAATGAATATACATCACCTTATGAATTTATGAATTAATCGGATTATTACCGTCACAAATGCTGTCTACTTCAATTACAACTTAATCTCGCAGTGTTGACATCCCCCATCCGGTTGTAATTTTGAAATCACTTTTAAACGATGACGTAAATACACCTTATTACCTATTAAAGCCGTTATCGGACTATCTATTTATACAGATTTGAAGTACTTTATTACATTTATAGCGTATTTTACTCCGAATATTGTGTCGCTAGGTCGAAAGAGTTGGTTAGAGACTATCTTGGCGGCTGATTATTTCAGTATGGCTTCTCTAACCGAGTCATGTAGAGAGCGGTTTGGTCTCCCGAGGCGGACATCTTGGTCTCCAGCTCTTCAACACTAAACGTTGACATGCTGCTGCTGTTCCTCATCAAACCGCCTGTAAGCCTTACTGATCAGACTTCAGCCAGGTTTCAGCTCAGCAATGGACCGAGCGTATTTTCATGTCTTGTATAGTATAATCGGTAAATCCGAGGCTGTGTTTAGTGTGTGTGTGTGTGTGTGTGTGTGGCGCGCCTCTGTGTGTGTGAGAGAGCGCGCGCGAGAAAAAGAGTGTGTGTAGAAGAAGAAGAAGGCGCGCGAGGGTGCGTGCGGGAGGAGAACGGCATTTTGTCGCTTCAGTTCACGAATGGCGACGTTTGGTGACTTTGACTTAGTTTGACCCTAAAACACCAACAGTGTCCTCTTGGTACATCCAGACACATCCACCTAAGGTTATTAGAATAAAACAAAAACCTGAATTGAGACCACTTTCACTTTGTGAGACACAATTCGGTTTAGACTTTTCCCGAAGTCCTTAAAGAACAAGGTGCCATTTCTTCCTCCATGTTCATCTAACGATAGCGCGGTTATATAACCTGTTTTCAACTGCATTACAGGACTTTATATGTATATATTCGACATGACTGACTATTTTTGAAAGAAAATATCCGACTGTCTCCTTTGTCTTGTTGGTACTTGAAGGAATGTGGCAGATGGTGGGGTGGTCACACACACACACACACACACACACATACATACACACACACAGAGACACACACACACACACACACACACACACTCCTCGGTTTAGTAGTAGTACAGCCTAACCTGCAATGGTGGAGAAGCGTTTGGTTTGACTTAATGACCTGTTTTCAAATATATATAAAAATGAATCTAAAGGGACATGGTTTGTTGAAGTAAATCGGGTGTGAGGATGATCTGTGTTACCAGTAAAAGCAATTTGTGAACGCCCATGTCTAATCTGAAGCGCCTTCTGTTGAAGCCTTGGCAGGTATTTAGTTCAGCTCATTCACCTGTAGGTGGTGCATATGGCTAAAACCAATGTTGGATTCAGTAATAAATCGAATCTTCTGAAGCATTTTATTTGAGTGACGTTTCAGAGTTAAAGAGTACCGGCTTTAAGCCTAGTTCACACTACACGATTTTACTCACGATTTGCAAATCGTCGAGCTCCCCAACAAAAACCCTTCGATCGGAGGCGAGTCGGCACTCACCAATCGGCGGTTGATCATTATGTGTGATCTACTCAACGACGTGTCAAAGAGGCTCGCCAGCACATCGCAGAGGCACCGCCGACGCCAGACAGATTTGGCATGCTAAATATCTGGAGCTGTCAGGCGACTCCACATCCTGTGGTGTGAAAAGTGTCGTCGCTGACAGTGATTGTGGTGACGAGCTCTCAGCCAGTGAGAGAGCAAGGCATGGGGTGAGGTCACCGTGAGGAAGGGAAACCTGCGAAACCTATGGCAGAAGCTTTCACCCACTTTCTTTCTTTTCCTTTTGGGGGTTTCTTCAGCACAGATCACCATGCAAACAACATGCACTGCTTGTTTCTGTCCTATGTCCATCTTTAAATAAACAACTCCTGTTTCGCGCCTAGTTTTTGCACCATATGTCACTTCTCGCGTGTGTTTTTGTGACAAACGTAGTTTGGACACCAGATAGTCATCGGATGACCGTATGTTGTCAGATCATATAGTGTGTGACCCCCTATCACCAAGCAATCACGTAGTGTGAACACCACAACGACTTCAGGACTCCCGATTACAAGACAGCAAGTCGTGTAGTCTGCACAACACAGCGATCTGCAGATGTTGAAAGTCATGTAGTGTGAACTTGCCTTTAGATGACTGCTTTTGAGATACATCAAGGATTCATTCAGGGATCGTGTAATGATGCTATAAAAAGAATGAATGAATGCTATCGCTCATATAGATTTAAAAGAAAACTTAATAATGGAAGGCTTGCCAATATGGTGATAACGATATCGCAATAAATTGCATTAAGCTGCACTTTTCTGAGAGTGTAGCAGGTATTGCTTTTATAACACTGATCAATTACATTATTTATAGTAGCTGATTGGACTCTGTATGACACTTTGTTCAAAATCCCATATATAATTTACATACAGTATATCATGTTTTGAGAATACGTCTTTAAAAGTATTGTGATATACACCCACCCCCCACCCCCCTTATTGTTATCAATTTAATTCCAGTTGTTCTGAACATTGCTACCAGATATGAGGAATGTAAATGTTAAACTTGGATTTAAGCACTCCTGTCCATTGACCCACCCTGTTTCAGAGACCCATATACAGCTTCACTCTCCCTGCAGGTGGCAGAGCTGGTTGTGGACAATTGCCGCTCGAGTGATGGAGAGATCGAGGGCCTCACAGATGAGTTCAAGGAGTTGGAGTTCCTTAGCATGGTTAATGTTGGTCTCACATCCCTGGCCATGCTTCCGTCACTGCCTAAACTGAGGAAGGTCTGTCATTACACCAGTACAACTTTGATAACAACTCTCAAAATGATTAGGGATCTGTTTCATCTGCTTAAACTTTTTGGTAATCAAAAGTGTAATTAGTAGAGCTATATTGATGTATGAGGGTGAGTCAAACCTTAAAAGTGTGACAAGGAATTCATATACTCATTAAGCAATGGAACGCATGCATTAAATGAAATGTTTGTGTAATTACATGTCTATAAACGGAAAATCTAGTTATATGAATGTAATGTTTTGTTTCTGTTCTTTTTTTTTTTCTTAAACAGTTGGAGCTGAGTGACAATAACATCTCGGGCTCTTTGGAGATACTTGCAGAGAAATGCCCTAATCTGACGTACCTGAACCTGAGTGGCAACAAGATTAAAGAACTCAGCACAATGGAAGCTCTGGTAAGGGACATAGCTCTTCTAACATGCTTGTTAAAATTAGTATAATTAGTTGTTAATATTAATAGTTGATGCAGTTGGTGATGTTCTAATAGTGATACTTATTGTTCTACATGATGATCTAAAGTTGGGCTTACACTCTACGATATAGCTCAATCGATTGATCAGTTTTGCCGGTTAATCAAAAAACAATTGCTGGATCAGTTATCAGCAAAAATCCACACCGATAGTGTGGAAATGGCATCTAGAGACGAAATAAACATTATCACTGACAAATATTGTTGTGGTGTTTGAAGTGGGGTATTTTAAATTCATTTTGGATGTATTTATTTTTGTTATTTTGAGTGTAACTTTTTGGTTCAGTTTAGATGTATAAATTTTATATGCTTTAATATTTTTGATAGTTCATATGTATTAATATTTATATATTAATAAAAAATTATAGTACAGTACATTTTCATGGTACAGTCAGTACTGTTTGTTTTTGTAATAAAGTTCAGCAAAATTTTACTTTGAGTTTTCATTCAGTATCAGTTTTTTAAAAATATTGGTTGATTAATCGGTTAACGGTCGGTACCGCCTAACTTAGTTATCGGTAAAAATCCACTGTCAGTCAACTTCTACTGAACAACAAGAGTAATCTTGTCACCTGACAATTCACCACTTGATCTGTAATGATACCTCACAACACACTGCACAACCATACCAAAGATAAATGTCCATGATGCCGCTAGTCACTTCAGTCATTCTGAGCACATAAAGGTTGACTTTTTTTGGCATTTCCACTTTAACCCTCAGCAAAACCTGAAGAATCTGAAAAGCCTGGACCTTTTTAACTGTGAGATCACAACACTGGAGGAGTACAGGGAGAGCATTTTTGACCTGCTGCCTCAGGTCACATACCTGGATGGCTTTGACGCCGAGGATAACGAGGCTCCCGACTCAGAGGATGATGATGGTGGTGAGTGGACTATAGAGGAAATATTATCATACAACTTGTATACTGTTAAGAATATTGACATGTGACATCCTGATACAGAACGTGCTTTTACAATTAAAGTAAAACTAGAGTTAGTTTAGTGCTGCCACTGTGTTTAAGTTTGTGGTGACTCGGAAGATGATGAAGATGGTGAGGAGGGAGCTGGACCTGTTGGTGATTATGATGATGATGAGGAGGAGGAGGAGGAGGAGGAAGAATCAGAGAGTGGAGAGGTTGGACTGTCCTACCTGATGAAAGATGATATTCAGGTAGTGTAAATGCTGAATACCATCTAATCATTTTAAATATGTTTTAAGTACATATGCCATGGCATTATTTATGTACTGTTTATGTCTTCTTGTAACAGGATGAGGAGGATGATGATGACTATGTAGAAGAAGAACAGGAGGAGGAGGAAGGTCAAGGTAATTGTAAAGCATCCACAGTGATTTCTTACAATCCTCAATGGCTTTGATACCTCAGGCACAAGGGTTTCTGCTCTCATATGACTCTTGTGCATTCTGTGTTTTAGAAGAGGAGGCAGGGGTTCAGGGAGAGAAGCGGAAGAGAGACGCAGAAGACGAGGGTGAAGATGATGAAGATGACGACTAACCCCATGTGTCTGTTGAACAACTTTTTAAAAAATGTGTGATCTTGCAGATTGTTTTTCTCTTGTATACCATAGATATATCACTGTAGAGGCTAAATGTTTTCTTTTGATAAATACATAATATACTATATAAAAGGGGTTTATTGATAATTCATTTATAGCCATTCCGAGTTTTTGTCCCAGCATGAGAATCTAGTCATTGTTGCTGAGCGGTGGGAGTGAAGAGGTCTGTGGGCAGTTTTGGTGTGTCTCCACACCTTTCCCAGAGGACACTGGGACATAAATACTGGTAGGGGAATTGACACAGCAACCTTGGTTTGTAAAGCATAAACTCACCCAGTTAGCTCGTGCTAAAGCTGCCAGTGACTTTACCCAAGATCTTCTCCAAGAGTCAGCCTGCTCCTCATCTACCTCTCCGGGCAGCCTCAGTCTCAGCCCACTACGGAGCATCGAGCCAATGATCTCCAGCTAGCAGCAGTTGTGGTCCTGGATAGACCAGCCCATGCAGAAGATATCCTCCATGGCACTATCTTTGTAAGGGATGCCACCTCTTGATTTACCTTAAGCCAGGTTCAAATAGACAGCCCAGAGTGTGATGTATGTAAATGTGATGTAAATTAGGGAGGGGGTTTGGGTGCAGTGTAGTATAAACATTTTTGACAGGATTATAACCTATTTTAATTGGAATTGGTCTTTTTTTTAAATTATTATGTTATTTTTTATTTCACGGTGGGACACCATGTTGAAATGAACAGAAACCATTTAAGCATTTCACCCTTTCTTTTAGAATTCAGTTATCCTTGATTCATTGTCTAGCAAGGTTTTTTTTTTTTTTTTTTTTTTTTTTCCTCTCTCTCTTTTAAGAGGGATATTGCTGGGAAATTTCACGTAATGATCAGGTTTAATGGCTTTGTTGGATTAATTATAGTACCCTTATAAAGTTTTATTCCTATATCTTGGTGTGGAAACGGGTTAGTTTATACCTTTTGTGGGGGATATTTTACAGAATAGTACCTTTAAACTAATGTTCGTATGGCAATATGTACAGTATATAGTGTATGTTCCAACTGGTAAATGTTAGTGTGAGGGTTTTTTTTTTTTTTTTTTTTTAAATAAATAATGAAGCTCTTTGGTTAATTGTTTTAATACAAACCATATGTTCAAGACTAAAATCCCTAGATGCGGGTCTCCTGTGTTTTTTATTATTTTTCAGTACTTTGCTGTGTTTCTGATTGTGTGAGTTAAACCTCTCTGGAGGGATTTAGTTTTGTTTGTTTTTAATGTTTGATTTCTTTTTCTTCTTTTATTTTTTTTCCCATTTTTTTAGAAAACAAAAAAATAAACACAAAAATGACAATTTAAGATAAATTATTTGATGAAGGTATACATTATTTTATCCAATAATGCATTGTGTAGAGCTTCACAATTTAGCAATTCTTGAGTGTGAAAGAATCTCCACAGGTGCTGATGTTCAAACAGGGTTGCTTGTGTTTCTTTTGGAGTAATTCTGCTGATAAAATTGAATTGCTGTAAGTAGTTTATTACCATGTAATAGTGCAGTAATTCTCTGCAAAAGTGGGTCTAAAAACTGACAGGCAAATGTTTTGAACTTTTACAAATTTAGATCCAAATGTTGGGTCTTTTTAGTAGAACAGATGAGGAACAATAAACTGACATTTTTTTTGTTCAGCTTCAGTTAACTTCAGATTTACATCAAAATTAAACCTTCATCTAGTGTATAGTAGAATTACATTACTAATTTGGTGAAAAAGATTTTTCATTTGAATCAAATCGCAATTTAATATTGTGCATATAGGAATGTTCATCTGAGAATATTTGCTTTTTGTTGTTCTTGAAGCTACACAAACAGTATGTAACATGTTTGACCAAAAGCAGTTTTTTTTTTTTGGAGTGGTTTCCTAATAAACAAAGAGTTCCTTTGACTAACTATATTTTTAGTGCCCCTAAAGTTGTGTAAGTAACCTTACCCATGACATCTTAACCAGCTCAGTGCTGTGTGTGGCTTGCAGCATCTCTGAATGCAGTCTGCTGTGTTTAATACTATACAGAGCTGCCATCTGGAAACTGCCTGTACACCGCCTATTAGTTATTTATTAATGCACGTGCTTTCAGCGTTGGGTTAGTGGAAAGGGGTGTGGACTGTTTCAAGCATACAAGAGCAAAACAGACAGGGTTACAAAGACCCATTAATAACTCGTGAGTGGGAGACTCCTTTAAGCCAATAGGGTGTGTTGTAGTGCAGTATAGGGGTGGAGCAATGATATTTCTCATTGGTACTTTATTACATTGATGTGTATTGTACTATGGTAAATGAAAGAACGGGATCACTGGAACTGTGCTATTCTGTTTTCTCCAACAAAATAGGTAACTCTTGCACTGCATGGTAAAAATGATTCACTATGACCTATATAAAAGCATGATCCCTACACACTAATATGTAAACTAATTGTTTGTGTTAAGAGAAGAAGATGCAATCCAATTCTTCAGTAAATAGTACCATACCCCTCTGATAAATGTGTATTTGAGTTCACATTTTACCATTTTACACATCAGTATACAGTCTTTGTACACATGGCTACACTGAGAATTGTTGCCCTATTTACAGTGATGAGATCATGAATCATGAACAGAAAATAAACACGTACCAAATCTTAATATCCATTTACTAATTTAGTGTCTCCACTGATGAGGAATAAAGAGTGCTGGCACTTGCCAATGGCGTCTACCATTCGCAGAAACAATGGTATTTGATTCCAGTGCAAAACATTGCAAAAAGTACTTGAAGTTGACAATAACCATAAGAGGGATATCATTTTTAGAATTACAAATATTTCCAATTAGCTTCCCTGTAATTATTGAACAATATCCTTAAAGATAAATAAGTGAATAATGAGGTGGGACTTCAGGGAGTTAACTTCATCTTCCAAAATGTCCTATAAACCGGAAGTGAGTCACATGTTCTGTGATGGCCAGCAGCTTCTTTCATGCTCCTCGGAAGAGTTTTACTATGCAATTACTATTTTTACTATTTACCATTACTATTACCATTTACTATTTACAGTTTACTATTACTATTACCTACTTCCAAAAGATAAGTAGAGCTGCTGCGAAGACTGGAGGAGAACATCTGAGGGATCTTAATACTTGATGTACCAATGTTACCATACACTTACACAGCACTGAGTTTCGCTACAAATAAGGCTATTGGAGCATTTGCTAACATTTGGGCCATCACATATTGTATACATCTTCACATAGTCATGGGGAAAATTCAGTTATCCTGAATCACTTCCTGAACTGTATTCAGCAGTTAGAGATAGAACTAGTTGTGCTAGCCACAAGATCAAACTAAAACACTGCCACTGTCAGATTTGTTAGGGTTGTAAACTAACATTTATTTGCATATGTTCACCCCCTACTAATGCTATATGCCAGCTGACTAAAATTCAACAGACCTTCCATCATTACACTGTAACAGAATCATTACTCTGTAATGGCATGGAGTTTTAAATCATTACACGATAATCGCATGGAGTTCTAAATCATTACTCTGTAACAGCGTGGAGTTCTAATTTATTACTCTATAACAGCGTGGAGTTCTAAATCATTATACGGTAATGGCATGGAATTCTAAATCATTACACGGTAACAGTGTGGAGTTCTAAATCATTACATTTTAGATCAGTGTGTTAATTTAGAGAGATAACATCACATTTTTAAAATTGAAGTGTCCTGATCAATTATCTGCTCAGTCAGTGGGAGGGTGAGTCATGGGCATCTTGGTATATCTTGTACCTTTTGAGTTTAAAACAGGAGCTGAAATAATTTATTTTACGTTAGACATAATGAACATGGTCACTATTTCATTCAAACGGGTCACAGTCCAATTACTTTTGGACTATAATTTGGTTTAATTCCACTAAGCCCTATTTCATTTGCTGCTCTTTTCATAGTATCGTTTAAGGTTTCGTAATGTATATTATCTTGAAAACACCTGTGCTTCATCTGGAAACCAATCAGAGCTAAAACACTCGTGTATGATGGCAGTAGCCCCTTTAATGTTGTGTTGCAGTTTGGCTCTACGCTAACTGATCTGCTGCTTAATAAATTCCAATAAATTAGAATGTCCTCAAAAAGAGAGAAACCACTGGTGTACTGAGAAACAGACACCGAATGGGTCAGCCAAGGAAAACAACAACAGCTGATGACAGAAACATTGTGAGAGCAGTGAGGAAAAGCCCAAAAACAACAGTCAGTGACATCACCAACAACCTCCACAGGGCAGGGGTGAAGGTGTCACAATCCATTGCTTGAAAAAGGCTTCGAGAGAAGAAATTTAGAGGCCATACCACAAGATGTAAACCACTCATCAGCAGTAAGAATCGGAAAGCTAGACTGGAATACAGAAATACAGAGATGAGCCACAAAAGTTCTGGAACCAAGATTAACCTCTACCAAAGTGATAGGAAGGCCAAAGTGTGGAGAAAGAAAGGATCTGCTCATGATACAAAACATATGCACTTATCTGTGAAACATGTGAAGGTAGTGTCATGGCTTGGACTTGTATGGCTGCTTCTGGAATAGGCGCACTAATCTTTATTGATGATGTAACTCATGATGGTAGCAGCAGAATTTAGAGAGAAATGCATCCAAATTAATCGGGAGGAACTTTATAATGCAACAAGACAATGATCCAAAACACACTGCCAACACAACAAAGAACTTTATCAGGGGAAATGTGGAAGTTTTTAGACTGGCAAATCAATCACCAGAGCTTAACTCAATTGAGCAACATTTCAGCTCCTGAAGTGGCGAAACACCCAGAAAAAACCAACAACTGAAAGAGACTACGGTAAAAGCCTGGAAAAGCATCAAAAAACAAGAAACCAACAATTTGTTGATGTCAGTGAGTTGCAGGCTTGATGTAATTATTAATATTATGTGTTATTTACTTTCATTTATTCCAAGACTTATCTGTTCCTATACTTTTGCACCCCTAAAATTGGATGGTCTAATATAAAGGTTCTATGTTTTATGTTGTTTGACACATCTAGATGTAAGTACCAGGGAATAAAAGCTGAAATCTTAAACTCTCGTCTCATATCCATCTTTTGATCTCAAACCCAAGTGTGTTTGGTGTATAGCACAAGCAAACTGAATTGTTCTTGCAGTTCCAATACTTTCAGAGGGGGCTGTATATACATATATATTTTATGACTTCACTTAGTTAAAACCATCCATGCATCCATTTTCTATACCGCTTATCCTTTTCAGGGTCACGGGGAACCTGGAGCCTATCCCACGGAGCATTGGGCACAAGGCGAGGTACACCCTGGACAGGGTGTCAATCCAACGCAGGGCACAATCAATAGAAACAAAATATATATGTCACAGAAGACACCATCTGTGCTGAACGTGCTGTTAATAAAAATGACTTTTAAGAATAAACAAACATTCAGACTATGTAAATCATCCAGCACTGCTTTATAAAAGATTCATGCAATACTTATTAATGTGTTATAAAGGCTCCAGTGTAGGTACAAAATGATACCAAGGACCTTTTTAAATTTTAGTATTATTGTAGCTGTTAATGATGACCACTTGGAGGAGCTCTTCCACCAGCCATCACTGATCGAACAGGAGAATTTTTTTTAATAGAAAATCATCCCACTGGTCTGCTCATGACATGATAGAGTGTGTTCATGCAACTCCTTGCATTTGAGAACACAGTGTGCATCTATTTTACAGGGATGAACAGTAACATACAGTTCATATCAAATACACTGTCTATTCCAGACTCAGTTTACACTTTTAAACAGAATTAATCACACTGTAAAATGCAATTCCTACATACAGTATGTTGGCATAGGTCTGAAATGTAGGTAAGAACTAGTTTTCCACACCAATCTGCAAAGCTTGTAGTAAAACGTGGCTTTGAATTCCAGTTTAATGAATGATATTTGCATACTAGTTTGCCTATTGTACTATTACGCAACATCCTATCCACCTGCATGTCCATGTCTACCAGTGCAAAGACACTGGGCTTTGTCTTGATGGGAAGCACATATGCATGTGATGAATTGTAAGCATGTCAGGTGTACATCAACATTTCACAGCTTATAGCTCATGCAATGTTGAAAATATGAAATATTACATTTTATTTTGTTATATTTCATAAATATTAAATAAATTCTATGTTGGGTGAATCTCTGCTCCCACATATACTCATACATGTCACACAGCCTAAATCTCGTGCATGAACACATTGCTCCGACCCCCACTGCCTTGCCTGAAGAGCAGAAGCTGTCCAATCAGAATGGTCGA
Organism: Ictalurus punctatus; assembly: GCF_001660625.3. Lineage (NCBI taxonomy): Eukaryota > Metazoa > Chordata > Actinopteri > Siluriformes > Ictaluridae > Ictalurus > Ictalurus punctatus. Next base: position 10,095,686 of record NC_030439.2, on the reverse strand, counting down.
TCCTGTGGAAGCCTTATATGGAAGGTATGGGGGGGGGGGGGGGGGTTGGCTTTTGTTGTGCAGCACAGTGTCTACACGAATCCCAAGGGAAAACATATATAACCCAAGCTCATATGTGCCTTTTTATAAACATTATATATAGAAACACAATCATAAACCCCCAGTCTAACATTATGTAAGCTTTGTACACTCACACAGCTGCACAATAACAGCTTTAAACAAAGAACTCAGGAATCATGACAATATGTTATATATTAACAAGAGCTATAGAAATAAAATTGAACTTAATCGTTTAGACAACTGAGTGACAACTACGACAATTAAATATTTCTTAGCCTTTTCTT